>NW_026901241.1:0-31839 GCF_033783945.1 Neopsephotus bourkii
TGGGCCAATGGGAGACGGGGAGAGGGGAAGGGGGTGGGGCCACGGGGGGCTTCGGGGGAGATCCCCAGGGCGACCGGTATGGACCAGTGCGACCGGTATGGACCAGTATGGACCGGTGTGACCGGTATGGACCAGTGTGACCGGTATGGACCAGTATGGATCGGTATGGACCAGTATGGACTGATGTGGGCCAGTATGGACCACTGCGGGCCAGTATGGACTGGTATGGACCAGTGTGACCAGTATGGACCAGTTCAGACAGTATGGACCAGTATGGGCTGCACCAGTGTGACCAGTGCTCCCAGTACAACCAGTGCTCCCAGTTTATAACCACTGCCCCCATTACAACCAGTGCTCCCAGTACAACCAGTGCTCCCAGTGTGACCAGTTTACAACCAGTGCCCCCAGTACAACTAGTGCTCCCAGTGTGACCAGTTTACAACCAGTGCTCCCAGTGCTCCCAGTACAACCAGTGCCCCCATTACAACCAATGCCCCCATTGTAACCGCCCCCCCCCGTACTGCCTCTGCCCCAGGGAAGTGGGAAGCACGTGACCTGGTGACGGGAGGGGCGGGATCAAGCGCAGCGGTGTGGGCGTGGCCACGTGGTGGGCGGGCTCATTGAACAGACAAGGGCCCTTTGGTGGGCGTGGTTATAGGGGCAGGCGTGGCCAAGGGAAAGATGGGCGGGGCCTGCGGCTGCGGGCGGGGCTGGGCTCGGATGGGGAGGGCGGGAGCGGAGGGGGCACGGGGGGGGGGCAACGAGGGCGCCCCGTGTGTAAGGGAGAAGGGGGGGGCACTGGGTGCGATGGATGCAATGGGTGCGATGGGTGCAATGGGTGCAAGGGGTGCACATGGGTGCAATGGGTGCAATGGGTGCACATGGGTGCAATGGGTGCACATGGGTGCACATGGGTGCACATGGGTGCAATGGGTGCGATGGGTGCAATGGGTGCACATGGGTGCACATGGGTGCAATGGGTGCTATGGGGACACTGGGTGCAATGGGTGCTATGGGGACACTGGGTGCAATGGGTGCTATGGGTGCAATGGGTGCAATGGGTGCAATGGGTGCCATGGATGCCATGGGTGCAATGGGTGCCATGGGTGCAATGGGTGCAATGGGTGCCATGGGTGCCATGGGTGCAATGGGTGCCATGGGTGCCATGGGTGCCATGGGTGCCATGGGTGCCATGGGTGCCATGGGTGCCATGGGTGCCGTGGGTGCCATGGGTGCCATGGGTGCAATGGGTGCCATGGGTGCCATGGGTGCCATGGGTGCAGGAGGTGCAATGGGTGCCATGGGTGCAATGGATGCAGTGGGTGCAATGGGTGCCATGGGTGCCATGGGTGCAATGGGTGCCATGGGTGCCATGGGTGCAGGGGGTGCAATGGGTGCCATGGGTGCAATGGGTGCAGGGGGTGCAATGGGTGCCATGGGTGCCATGGGTGCAATGGGTGCAGGGGGTGCGTGTGACCGTGTGGGTGCGCACAGGAGTGTGCAAAGAGGGGGCAGCACCGTGGGGGGGGGGGGGGCAGGACCCACCCCTGATCCTGGTGCATCCCAGGCCACCCAGGTCCGCTCTACTGGAGCTTCATTTCCACCCAATCCCATCTGACCCATCCCATCCCATTGCATTCCATCCCATTTAATCCATCCCTTCATCCCATCCCACCCAATCCCATCTGATCCATCCCATCCCATTGCATTCCATCCCATTTAATCCATCCCATCCCACCCAATCCCATCTGATCCATCCCATCCCATTGCATTCCATCCCATTTAATCCATCCCATCCCATTGCATTCCATTCCATCCCATCTGATCCATCCCATCCCATCCATCCCATCCGATCCATCCCATCCCATCCCATCTGATCCATCCCATCCCATTCATTCCATCCCATCCCTCAACCCCATCCACCATCCCATCCCATCCCATCTGATCCATCCCATCTGACCCATCCCATCCCATTGCATTCCATCCCATTTAATCCATCCCATCCCACCCAATCCCATCTGATCCATCCCATCCCATTTAATCCATCCCATCCCATTGCATTCCATTCCATCCCATCTGATCCATCCCATCCCATCTGATCCATCCCATCCAATCCATCCCATCCCATCCCATCTGATCCATCCCATCCCATTGCATTCCATCCCATTTAATCCATCCCATCCCACTGCATTCCATTCCATCCCACCTGATCCATCCCACCACATTGCATTTCATCCCATTTAATCCATCCCATTACATTCCATCCCATTTAATCCATCCCATCCCACCCCATCCCATCTGATCCATCCCATCCCATTGCATTCCATCCCATTTTATCCATCCCATCTCATTACATTCCATCCCATTTAATCCATCCCATCCCATTGCATTCCATCTGATCCATCCCATCCCGTTACATTCCATCCCATTTAATCTATCCCATCCCATTATATTCCATCCCATTCCCATCTGATCCAACCCATTTGATCCATCCCATCCCATCTGATCCATCCATCCCACCCCATTCCATCTCATCCATCCCGTTCCACTCTGATCCATCCCATCCCATCCCATCCCCATCTGATCTATCCCATTCCATCCCAACCATTCTATTAAATTCATCCCATCCCATTCCCACCCCACCCCATCCATTCCACCTCATCCCAGCCATCCCATTTCATTCATCCCATCCATCCCATTCCCATCCCACCCCATCCTAACCCATCCCATTCCATTCCCATCCCATCCCATCCATTCTGTGCCTCCCATCCCACCCCATTCCATTCCCATCCAATCCTAACCCATCCCATTCCATTCCCATCCCATCCATCCCACTCCATCCATTCCACCCCATCCCATCCTAACCCATCCCATCCATCCCATGCCTCCCATCCCATCCCATCCATCCCACCCAATCCTAACACATCCCATTCCATTTCCATCCCATCCATCCCATGCCACCCATCCCATCCCACCCATCCTAAACCATCCCATTCCATTCCCACCCCATCCATCCCATGCCTCCTATCCCACCCCATCCTAACCCATCCCATTCCATCCCCATCCCATCCATCCCACTCCATCCATTCCACCCCACCCCATCCTAACCCATCCCATTCCATTCCCACCCCATCCATCCCATGCCTCCCATCCCACCCCATTCCATCCCCATCCCATCCATTCTGTGCCTCCCATCCCATCCCATTCCATTCCCATCCAATCCTTACCCATCCCATTCCATTCCCATCCCATCCATCCCACTCCATCCATTTCACCCCATCCATCCCACCCTCTCCCACCTCTTCCCCCATTCCCATCACACCCCATCTCCATTCCATTCCCATCCCATCCATCCCACTCCATCCATTCCACCCCATCCCATCCTAACCCATCCCATCCATCCCATGCCTCCCATCCCACCCCATCCTAACCCATCCCATTCCATTCCCATCCCATCCATCCCATGCCTCCCATCCCACCCCATCCCATCCTAACCCATCCCATTCCATTCCATCCCATCTATTCCATGACTCCCATCCCACCCTCTCCTTCTTTTTCCCCCATTCCCAACCCACCACATCCTAACCCATCCCATTCCCTCCCCATCCCATCCGTCCCACTCCATCCATTCCACCCCATGCCATCCTAACCCATCCCATCCATCCCATGCCTCCCATCCCACCCCATTGATCCCACCCCATCTTAACCCATCCCATTCCATTCCCACCCCATCCATCCCATGCATCCCATCCCACCCCATCCCATCCCATCCCACTCCCATCCCACTCCCATTCCCATCCCATCCCAGTCCCATCCCACTCCCATTCCCATCCCGTCCCATTCCCATTCCCATCCCATCCCCATCCCATTCCCGTCCCGTCCCTCCCCGCGATGCCGCCGCTGCCGTTGGACTCCAGCCCGGTCCCAGCCCCTCTCGGGGCCGTCCCCCCCCCCCGCTGCCGCCCTCCCCGGTTCCGGTACCGGCGCCACCCGAAGCCCCCCTACTCGTACCTGGCGCTCATCGCGCTCGTCATCCGCGCCGCCCCGGGCCGCCGCCTCAAGCTCGCGCAGGTACCGGGAACACCGGGAACACCGGGACCCCCCCCCCGGGAACACCGGGAACCCCCGACCCCCTCCCGGGAACATCGGGAACATCGGGAACATCGGGGACCCCCCCGGGAGCACCGGGAATCCCCCCCCGGGTACATCGGGAGCATCGGGAACACCGGGAACATCGGGAACCCCCCCCGGGAACACTTCGGGAACCCCCCCCGGGAACATCGGGGACCCCCCCCCCGAGAACAAATCGGGAACTCCTGAACCCCCCCCCCCCCCGGGAACACCCGAATCCCCCCTCGGGAACACTTCGGGAATACCGGGAACAACCCTGGGAACACCGGGAACATCGGGAACACCCCCCGGGAACACCGGGAACAACCCCGGGAACACCGGGAGTACCCGAACCCCCCCCGGGAACACCGGAACCCACCCGGTAACACCTCGGTACCACCGGGAACACCCGACACACCCCCCCCCCCCCGATAACATCCCGGTATCACCGGTAACACTGGAATCCCCCCCCCCCGGAAAGACACCGGGAACAGCCGAACCCCCCCCCCCCCCGGGAACACCCCAGTACCACCGGTAACACCGATATCACCCCGGTATCACCCCGGTATCACCGGTACCACCCCCGTATCACCCCGGTACCTCCGTTATCAGCGCGGTACCATCAGTATCACCCCGGTAGCACCCCGGTACCTCCGTTATCACCCCGGTACCATCAGTATCACCCCCGTATCACGCCGGTACCTCCAGTATCACCCCGGTACCATCAGTATCACCCCAGTATCACCGGTACCATCCCAGTATCACCCCCGTATCACCCCGGTACCACCGGTATCACCCCGGTACCATCAGTATCACCCCGGTAGCACCCCGGTACCTCCGTTATCACCCCGGTACCATCAGTATCACCCCCGTATCACGCCGGTACCTCCAGTATCACCCCAGTACCATCAGTATCACCCCAGTATCACCGGTACCATCCCAGTATCACCCCTGTATCACCCCGGTACCACCAGTATCACCCCGGTACCATCAGTATCACCCCCGTATCACCCCGGTACCTCCGGCATCATCCCGGTATCACCGGTACCTCCGATATCACCCCGGTACCATCAGTATCACCCCAGTACCATCAGTATCACGCCCTTATCACCCCGGTACCATCAGTATCACCCCAGTATCACCGGTATCATCCCAGTATCACCCCGGTATCACCGGTACCTCCGGTATTACCCCGGTTTTGGGACCCCCCCATCACCCCCAACCCCTCATCCCTATGAGGGATGGGGGGGGGATGAGGACCCCCATGAGAACCCCCCAACCCCCCCCAACCCCCATAGGGCCCCTTTGGGACCCCCGTGACCCCCACACGACCCCCCCCCCCCCCCCCGGACCGGTCCCTCCGGTCCCGGCGCCGATGCAAATGAGCCCGCGGGGGGCCGGGCGCCATTGGGGGGGGGGGGTGTCGGCTTTGTCGCCTCTGTCGATGTTATCGCCGCTATCGCCGCTATCGCTGCATCGCCCGGAGCGCTGAGGCTGCAGCGACACCTCCCTGCCCCCACCCCGGGGGGGGTCCCATTGAGAGGGGGGGTCCTAAAGGGGAAAAGGGGGGGAAAAGGGGGGGACCCATTGATGGGGGGGTCCTAAAAGGGAAAAGGGGGGGGAAAGGGGGGGAAAAGGGGGGACCCATTGATGGGGGTGTCTTAAAGGGGAAAGGGGGGTCCCCATTGATGGGGGGGTCACCAATGGAGGGGTCTTAAAGGGGAAAGGGGGGGGCCCCATTGATGGGGGGGTCCCCATTGGAGGGGTCCTAAAGGGGAAAGGGAGGGAAACGGGGGATCGCCATTGATTTTTAGGGTCCTAAAAGGGAAAAGGGGGGGGAAAGAGGGGGTCCCCATTGATGGGGGGGTCACCATTGGAGGGGTCTTAAAGGGGAAAGGGGGGGTCCCCATTGATGGGGGGGTCACCATTGGAGGGGTCTTAAAGGGGAAAGGGGGGGTCCCCATTGATGGGGGGGTCACCATTGGAGGGGTCTTAAAGGGGAAAAAGGGGGTCCTCATTGATGGGGGGGTCACCATTGGAAGGGTCTTAAAGGGGAAAGGGGGGGTCCTCATTGATGGGGGGGTCACCATTGGAGGGGTTTTAAAGGGGAAAGGGGGGGTCCCCATTGATGGGGGGCCCCATTGTGGGGGGAGTCCCCATGGATGGAGGGGTCCCCATTGGAGGGGTCCTAAAGGGGAAAGGGGGCAGGAAAGGGGGGGGGGAAGGGGGGGTCACCATTGATTGGGGGTTCCTAAAGGGGAAAGGGGGGGAAAAGGGGAGGGAAAGGGAGGGTCCCCATTGATAGGGGGGGTCCCCATTGCAGGGGTCCTAAAGGGGAAAGGGGGGGTCTTCATTGGAGGGGTCTTAAAGGGGAAAGGGGGGGGTCCCCATTGATGGGGGTACCCCAGAGTGGGGGGTTTGGGGGTTGGGGGGGGGGGGGGGGGTGGTTTTGTGGGGTGGTGGGGGGGGTCCCCATTGGAGGATTCCTAAAGGGGAAATGGGGGGGTCCCCATTGATGGGGGTACCCCAGGGGGTGTTTGTGTTGGTCCCCATAAGGGGGGTTCCCCATTGGGTACGGGGTTGTCCCTGGGGTGGTGGGGAGGGTCCCCAAGAGGTGTCTCCAATGGAGAACCCCCATTGGGTGGGAGAGGCCTATTATGGGGGGTTCCCATAGGGTGGGGGGGGTCCCAATTAATTGGGGCATCCCCATTGGGGGGGGATGTCTCCAATGGAGTGTCCCCACATTGGCCCCTCCATTGGGGGGGGTGATGGGGATGATTTAGGGGTGCAGCCCCCCCATTAATGGGATTATTCCTGCCCCCCATTAATGGGATATTCCTGCCCCCCATTAATGGGATTATTCCTGCCCCCCATTAATGGGATTATTCCTGCCCCCCCATTAATGGGATATTCCTGCCCCCCATTAATGGGATTATTCCTGCCCCCCCATTAATGGGATTATTCCTGCCCCCCATTAATGGGATTATTCCTGCCCCCCATTAATGGGATTATTCCTGCCCCCCATTAATGGGATATTCCTGCCCCCCATTAATGGGATATTCCTGCCCCCCATTAATGGGATATTCCTGCCCCCCCATTAATGGGATATTCCTGCCCCCCATTAATGGGATATTCCTGCCCCCCCCATTAATGGGATATTCCTACCCCCCATTAATGGGATTATCCCTGCCCCCCCAGATTATCCAGGAGATCCGGAGCCTGTTCCCGTTCTTCGGGGGGGGGTACCAGGGATGGAAGGATTCGGTGCGGCACAACCTCTCCTCCAACCCCTGCTTCGCCAAGGTGAGGGGGGGGGCAAGGATTTGGGGGGCCCCTATGGACGGGTATGGGGGTTGCCACTTTTTGGGGTGAAATCACTCATTTTTGGGGTCCCTTTTAATTTTCTTTGGGGGGTCCACTCTTCTCTATGAGCAGCATCTGCTTCTGGGGGGGTTAAGATTTGGGGGTCCCCCTATGGAGGGGAATGGGGGGGGTCCCACTTTCTGGGGTAAAATCGCCCTTTTTTGGGGGGCCTCTTAATTTTGGGGTGAAATCACCCATTTTTGGGGTCCCTCTTCTTTTGGGGGGGGCATCCTTCTTCTCTGTGGGCAGCATCTGCTTCTGGGGGGGTTAAGATTTGTGAGTCGCTGTATGGAGGGGTTTGGGGATGCCCCTTTTTGGGGTAAAATCACGCTTTTTTGGGGTCCCTCTTAATTTTGGGGTGAAAGCAACGATTTTTGGGGTCCCTTTTAATTTTTGGGGGGTCCACTCTTGTCTATGGGCAGCATCCGCTTCTGGGAGGGGCAAGGATTTGGGGGTCCCCCTATGGACGGGTATGGGGGGGTGCTACTTTTTGGGGTGAAATCAGCCATTTTTGGGGTCCCTATTCATTTTGGGGTGAAATCACCCATTTTTGGGGTTCCTCTTCATTGGGGGGGGGGATCCCTCTTCTCTATGGGCAGCATCTGCTTCCGAGGGGGTTAAGATTTGCGGGTCCCTGTATGGAGGGGTTTGGGGGGGGTGTCACTTTTTTGGGGTAAAATCACGCTTTTTTGGGGCCACTCATAATTTTGGGGTGAAATCACCCATTTTTGGGGTCCCTCTTCATTTGGGGGGGACATCCCTCTTCTCTATGGGCAGCATCTGCTTCTGTGGGGGTTAAGATTTGGGGGTCCCACTATGGAGGGGTGTGGCGGGGTGCCATTTTTTGGGGGTGAAATCGCCCTTTTTGGGGTCCCTCTTCATTTTGGGGTGAAATCACGCTTTTTTGGGCTCCCTTTTAATTTTTTTTGGGGGGGTTCACTCTTCTATGGGCAGCATCTGCTTCATGGGGGTTAAGATTTGGGGGTCCCACTATGGAGGGGTATGGTGGGGTACCACTTTTTGGGGTGAAATCGTCCTGTTTTGGGGTCCCTTTTAATTTTGGGGTGAAATCACCCTTTTTTGCGGTCCCTTTTAATTTTGGGGGGTCCACTCTTCTCTATGGGCAGCATCTGCTTCTGGGGGAGTTAACATTTGGGGGTCCCCCTATAGAGGGGTATGGCGGGGTGCCACTTTTTGGGGTGAAATTGCTCTTTTTTGGGGTCCCTATTCATTTTGGGGTGAAATCACCCTTTTTTGGGGTCCCTTTTAATTTTTTGGAGGGGTCCACTCTTCTCTATGGGCAGCATCCGCTTCCAGGGGGAGCAAGATTTGGGGGTACCCCTATGGAGGGGTAGGCGGGGGGGGACTCACTTTTTTGGGGTGAAATCGCCCTTTTTTGGGGTCCCTCTTAATTTGGGGAGGGGGCATCCCTCTTCCATATGGGCAGCATCCGCTTCTGGGGGGGGTTAATATTTGGGGGTCCCCCTATGAAGGGGTGGAGGGGGGTCCCACTTTCTGGGGTGAAATCACCCTTTTTGGGGTCCCTTTTAATTTTGGGGGCATCCCTCTTCTCTATGGGCAGCATCCCCTTCCCATTGCTAGGCTCACACTTGGGGGGTCCCAATGTCTTTTTGGGGCTAAACCCCTCAATTTTGGGGCTCTGGACCCAGTTTGGCCCTGATTTACACAGTTTTGGTGCAAATTGGCATGGTTTTGGGTTGGTTTCCCCAGGTTTTGAGTGTGACCCCCCCTTTTTGGGGCGATTTATGCAATTTGGGGTGTATTGAGACCATTTTGGGGGTGATATCCCCATTTTTTGACATCTAAACCCTTTTTTGGGGCAATTTACACATTTTTGGGTGTATTGAGCTAATTTTCGGGGTGATATCCCCATTTTTTGACATCTAAACCCATTTTTGGGGTGATAAATCTGTTTTTTGGTTGTATTTCCCCATTTTGGGGCAGATTTCCCCATTTTGGGGGCCATATTCCCATTTTTGGGGCCGGTTTACCCATTTTTTGGAAGTCTGAACCCATTTTTGAAGGGTCTGTCTCAATTTTTTGGGGGAATTTACTTATTTTGGGGTGTATGAACCCATTTTGGGGGTGATTTACCCATTTTTGGGCTGACACCCCCTTTTTTGGTGGGTCTGTGCCCACTTTTGGGGCTGATTTATCCATTTTTGGGGTGTTTTGCCCAGTTTTTAGGTCTCTAAACCCACTTTTTGGGGTGATTTATCCATTTTTGGGGTGTTTTGTTTTGTGGTGTCTGAGTGCACTTTCTGGGGTGATTTACCCATTTTTGGGGAGTTTTGCCCAGTTTTGAGATCTCTGAACCCACTTTTTTGGGGTGCTTTATCCATTTGGGGGGTGATTTACCCATTTTTGCAGTGTTTTGCCCTGTTTTTAGGTGTCTGAACCCACTTTTTGTGGTCATTTACTGATTTTAGGTGGTGATTTATCCTTTTTTTGGGGTGTTTTTCCCTGCTTTCAGGTGTCTGGACCTAATTTGGGGTGATTCAACCATTTTTCGGGTGTTTCTTTCCATTTTTGTTGTGATTTACCTGTTTTGGGGGTGTTTTGCCTGGTTTTCACGTGTCTGAACCTACTTTTGGGGGTGATTTACCCATTTTTCTTGTGTTTTACCTATTTCTGTGCTGTCCTCCCCATTTCTGTTGCGTTTCACCCGTTTTTGTGCTGTTTTCCCCACTTTTGCTGTGTTTTCCCCAGTTTTGCCTTATTTTCCCTTTTTTTGCTGTGTTTTCCCCATTTTTGCTGTGTTTTCCCCATTCTTACTGTATTTTCCCCATTTCCTTGCTGTTTTCCCCATTTGTGCCGTATTTTCCCCATTTCCCCCATATTTTCCCCATTTCCATGCTGTTTTCCCCATTTCCCTGCTGTTTTTCCCCATTTCCCCATATTTTCCCCATTTCCCCTGTTTTTCCCCATTTTCCTCATATTTTCGCCGTTTCTGTGCTGTTTTTTGCCATTTTTGCCTTATTTCCCCATTTCCCCGTATTTTCCCCATTCTTGCTGCATTTCCCCCATTTCCCCACTGTTTTTCCCCATTTCCCAGCTATTTTTCCCTGTTTCCCCATATTTTCCTCATTTTCCCACTGTTTTTCCCCATTTCCCCGTATTTCCATCAATTCCGTGCTGTGTTTCCCCATTTTCCCTGTATTTTCCCTATTTTCCTGTGTTTTCCCCATTTTCCCCTTATTTTCCCCCTTTCCCCTGTATTTTCCCCATTTCTCTTCTGTTTTTCCCTGTTTCCCCGCATTTTCTCCATTTCTGTGCTGTTTTTTCGCATTTTCTCTGTATTTTCCCCATTTCCCCATATTTTCTCCATTTTTGCCTTATTTCTACCATTTCCCTGATGTTTTCCCCCATTCCCTGCATTTTCCCCATTTCTCTGCTGTTTTCCCCATTTGTCTGCTGTTTTCCCCCTTATTTTCTCCATTTCTGTGCTGGTTTTCCCCGTATTTTCCCCATTTCCCTGCTGTTTTTCCCCATCTCCCCTCTGTTTTCCCCATTTCCCCCATATTTTCCCCATTTTCCCATATTTCCCCCATATTTTCTCCATTCCCCATATTTCCCCATATTTTCCCTATCTCCTCGCTGTTTTTCCCCATTTCCCCACATTTTCCCCATCTCCCCTCTGTTTTTCCCCATTTCCCCGTACTTCCCCTTATTTTCCCCATTTCCC
Source organism: Neopsephotus bourkii (assembly GCF_033783945.1). NCBI lineage: Eukaryota > Metazoa > Chordata > Aves > Psittaciformes > Psittacidae > Neopsephotus > Neopsephotus bourkii. The sequence goes on from NW_026901241.1 coordinate 11,180, forward strand.
CACTGTTTTTCCCCATTTCCCCCATATTTTCCCCATCTCCCCTCTGTTTCCCCATTTCCCCCGTATTTTCCCCAATTCCCTGTATTTCCCCATATTTTTCCCATCTGCCCTGTTTTTCCCCATTTCCCCCATATTTTCCCCATTTTCCCATATTTCCCCCATATTTTCTCCATTTCCCCGTATTTCCCCATATTTTCCCCATCTCCCCACTGTTTTTCCCCATTTCCCCTCTGTTTTTCCTCATTTCCCCCCTGCTTTTCCCCATCTCCCCTCTGTTATTCCCCATATTTTCCCCATATTTCCTCATATTTCCCCTCTGTTTTTCCCCATCTTCCTTCTGTTTTCCCCATTTTCCCCATTTCCCCCATATTTTCCTGTATTTCCCCATATTTCCCCTCTGTTTTTCCCCATTTCCCCTCTGTTTTTCCCCATTTCCCCCATTTTTCCCAATTTCCCCCACATTTTCCCCATTTCCCCCATATTTCCCCCATTATTTCCCCATATTTCCCCATTTCCCCTCTGTTTTTCCCCATTTCCCCTCTGTTTTTCCCCATTTCTCCCATATTTTCCCCATTTTCCAGTATTTCCCCCATATTTTCCCCATTTCCCCCATTATTTCCCCATATTTCCCCATATTCCCCCATATTTCCCCATTTCCCCCATATTTTCCCCATTTCCCCCATCTTTCCCCTCTGTTTTTCCACATTTCCCCGTATTTCCCCCATTATTTCCCCCATTATTCCCCCATATTCCCCCCTGTTTTCCCCCATTTCCCCCACATTCTCCCCCCTTCTCCCCCTCCAGGTCCTCAAGGACCCCTCCCGCCCGCAGGCCAAGGGGAACTTCTGGACCGTGGACCTGAGCCGCATCCCCGCGGGGGCGCTGCGCCTGCAGAACACGGCCGTGGCCAGGGGGGGCTCCGCCGCCTTCCCCCCCGACCTCACCCCCTTCATCCTGCGGGGATGCCGCCCCCCGTCCCCTCCCCCACACTCCCCTCCCCCCCCCTCCTCCCCCCCCCGCAGCTCCTTCTCCATCGCATCCCTATTGAGCCATACGGATAAAACTGATGGGGACCCCCCCACATTACCCCCCCTCCCCCATCCTCATCCCCCCCCTCCCCCGCTATGGGCACCCCCGCCCCCTCCATGGGCCCCCCCTCCCCCATGGGGGCAGCTCCCCACTTCCTACAGCACCGCCGTGGCCCCCAACGCCGTAGCCCCCCCTGCCGGCCCCCCCCTGCTGCCGCTGCGATGGGGGGGGCTCCCCCCCGCAACAGCCCCTCCCCCCCCTCCCCCTCGGACCCCTCCCCCCCCTCCCCATAGCCCCGGAGGGGGCCCCCCGCCCCCCAATAAGAGCGTTTTTGACGTCTGGCTCAGCCACCCCGCGGACACCGCCCCCCCCGCGCTCCGTTGACCTCTGGGGAACCCCCCCCTTGTGTGACCCCCTTCCTCCCCCTCCCCCCCCCGTGGTACCCAATAAAGAGGACGTGGGGGAACCCCCAGGGACCTGTGTGATGGGGGGAGGGGAGGGGGACCCCTCTCAGTGAGGGGGTGCGGGAGGGGGGGAACCCCGATATCCCTGCACCCTCTTATCCATCCCTGTATTCCCATATCGTTCCCTGCACCCCCATATCCATCCCTGTACCCCCATATCTATCCCTGCACCCCCATATCCATCCCTTTATCCCCATATCCATCCCTGCACCCCCATATCCATGCCTGCATTCCCATACCCATCCCTGCACACCCATATCCATCCCTGCACACCCATATCCATCCCTGCAGCCACATATCCATATGTGCACCCCCATATCCACCCCTGCAGCCCCATATCCATATGTGCATCCCCATATCCATCCCTGCACCCCCATATCCATCCCTGCAGCCCCATATCCATCCGTGCACCCCCATATCCATCCCTGCACCCCCATATCCATCCCTGCATCCCCATATCCATCCCTGCATCCCCGTTTCCATCCCTGTATCCCAATCTGCATCCCTGTATCCCCTCATTCCCCCTTTCCCCTTCCCTCCGGTCCCTTTGCACATCAAAGAGCCGCCGGCACCCGGCAGGAGACGGGTGATTGGCGGGTGATCGACGGTGATTGGCTGGCGGGTGATCGATAGCGATCGATTGTGATTGGGCGGGCGCTGATTGCGTCACCCCGGGGGGTCCCGGGCCCAGATAACGCCCGGACCGGGCGGCGCCGCTGAGTCCGTGCCTGTGGGGAGCGGGACGTGGCGGGCAGAGCCGAGGACACCCGGATCGACCCGAACTGAGCCGAGCTGAGCCGAGCACACCCGAACCGAGCCGAACCGAACCGAGCTGAGCCGAGCCGGCAGGCAGAGCCGAGCACACCCGAACCGAGCCGAGGGTACCCAAACAGCCGAGCAGAGCCGAATACAGCCGAACCGAGCCTAACACACCCGAACTGAGCCGAGCACACGCGGACCGAGCCGAACCAAGCCGAACGGAGCCGAGCTCACCCGAACACAGCTGAACTGAGTCGAAGCCGGCCGGCAGGCAGAGCCGAGCCGAGCAGAGCCGAGAACACCCAAACCGAGCCAAGTCCAGCCGAACCGAACCGAGCCGAACGGACCCAAACTGACCCGAACAGATCCGAACCAACCTTAACCGACGCGATCCGACCCGAAGTGATCCGAACCGACCCGAAATGACCCGAACCGACCCCGAACCGACCAACAAACTTAAACAGGGGAAGTTTAGATTGGATCTAAGGAGGAAATCCTTTCCTGTTAAGGTGCCGAGGCACTGGAATGGGTTGCCCAGGGAGGTTGTGAATGCTCCATCCCTGGCAGTGTTCAAGGCCAGGTTGGACGAGGCCTTGGGTGATATGGTTTAGAGCGAGGTGTCCCTGCCCATGGCAGGGGGGTTGGAACTGGATGATCTTAAGGCCCTTTCCAACCGGAACTATTCTATGATTCTATACTGGTCCATACCGAGCTATGCTGGTCCATACCCTGCACCCACCACCCCCCGCCCGCTAGGTGGCGCCGTTCCCCTCCCGCCGCCATCTTGGTCGCGTCCTGTCCCCACCCCAATCCTCCTTTATCCCCCCCCATCACCACCCACTTCCGCCCAGATCCTTGTCCACTTCCGGCTTCACCGGAAGCGTTGCCGCGTTGCCACGGCAACCGCAGGGGCCGGGCCTGAGGAGGCCGCGCAGGTACCGGATGAGGGGAACGGGGCCGGGAACGGGGCCGGTACCGGGGGAAGGGAGGGGTCCAAAGGGGGGGATGGGGATGGAGGGGAGGGGAGGGGGTTGGTAGGGACCGGAGCGGGGGGGGTGGGGGGTTAGGCCGCGGCCTCCGGGCCTCCAGTGTGAGCCATGGAGGGGAGGAGGCCTCGGGACAGGCCCCCCCTCCTCCTCCAGGCCTTGGGATCCCCATTGGGGTTCCCCATTGGGAATGCGATGGAGCAGGACAACATTCCCCACCCCCCGCTTCCATTCCGTTGGGAAGGGGATTTGGGAATAGGCCTGCCCCCTCCCCCCCCAAAGCAGCTCCTTAGGGATTAACCCGGCCCCAGCATTCCCAAGGGTTTAAGGCCGGGATGAAGATGCTGGAATCCTGCCCACCCCCCCATTCCCGGTTGGACTTTGCCCGGTTCCCAAGGAATTCGCTTCCGCCTTGGATTATGGGGGGGGGGGGTTGGGGGGGTGAATCCTGGATCAGGGAAGGGGGAAAACAGGAGAGGGGGATGGGGAAAGCTGAGCTTTTTCCCTATTTCCTTAAGGATTCCTTCCCTTTTCACTATGGGGTTCCACCCTTTTCCCTATCGGATTCCATCCCTTTTCCCTATCGGATTCCATCCCTTTTCCCTATCGGATTCCATCCCTTTTCCCTATCGGATTCCATCCCTTTTCCCTATAGGCTTCTTTCCCTTTTCCCTATAGGCTTCTTTCCCTTTTCCCTATAGGATTCCTTCCCTTTTCCCTATGGGATTCCTTCCCTTTTCCCTATGGGATTCCTTCCCTTTTCCCTATGGAATTCTTTCCCTATTTCCTATAGCATTCCATCCCTTTTCCCTATAGGATTCGTTCCCTTTTCCCTATCGGATTCCTTCCCTTTTCCCTATGGAATTCTTTCCCTTTTCCCTATGGGATTCCTTCCCTTTTCCCTATAGGATTCCAGCAAGCAGCGCAGCCCGGACAACCCAGAGCCAGCTGAATCCAGCATCATTCCCAGCGGGTTTTCCCAGCTCCTCCATGCCCCTGGCAGTGTGGTGGCCCCAATTCCAGAGGGCAGGAAGCTGAAAACTCCCTCGGGATCACTGAGCCGAAGGCGAAGATTTGGGCTCGGATCGACCGCATTTGCTCCGTGAATCCGGAATCCGCTGGGAATCGGGATTGGGACCCCCCCCCCCATCATCATCATCATCCCTTTGGATGCTGAGCCCCCCCCATCACCATGGCGATGATCCCACAATTCCCATCCCTGCCTCCGGAATGCGCCCCCAAGCACCAACCAAGCACCGGGATCCAGGGCTAAGCCTTTACCCCCCCCCCCCCCATTCCCGCTTGGGAGGTGATGCCGGTGGTGGCTCCGGCGCCATTCCCATTGGGATCCATCAGCAGCGCTGCCCATGGCAGAGCACCAGGAGCTGGTGGCCGAGATGCCGGCGGTGGCGCGGCTCGGTATTCCCGACCGGCTGCGCCATGCCCGGGAACGCCGGGCCCAGCAGCTCCGGAGCTGGGCCCAAGCCGAGCGGGAAGCACCGGGAAGCGATGCTGGAGCCGAGAGGAAGAGGAGGAGGAGGAGGAAGAGCGGTGGAAGCGGTGCCCATGGGAAGAGGGTGACGTTCCCGGATAGCATCCGGCTCTTGGAAGCGGCTGCCCGGCGAGATGCTGAGGAGGGTGGGTGCTGGGGGGGGGGGGGAATCCCATGGGATTGGGGTGGGGAATGGGATGGAGATCCTAAATTTGAGTGTGAATGTGCTGGGAAATGAGCCTGGAGCTTGGAATGTTGAGGTGGGAGCATCGTGAGGTTGAACAAGGGCAAGGAATTGGAATTGGGTTGGGAGAATCCCAATCCCCATCCCACTCCCAGGCTGGAGGAAGTTTCCAGTGGAGGATCCAATGGGATTGGGGTGGGAAATGGGATGGAGATCCCAAATTTGGGTCTAAATATCCTGGAAAATGAGCCTGGATCTTGGAATGTTGAGGTAGGGGCATCGTGAGGTTGAACAAGGGCAAGGAATTGGAATTGGGTTGGGATAATTGCAATGCCAGGCTGGAGGAAGTTTCCAGTGGAGGATCCAATGGGTTTGGGATGGAAAATGAGATGGAGATCCCAAATTTGGGTTTAAATGGGCTGGGAAATGAGCCTGGAGCTTGGAATGTTGAGGTGGGAGCATCGTGAGGTTGAACAAGGGCAAGGAATTGGATTTGGGTTGGGATAATCCCAATCCCATGCTGGAGGAAGTTTCCAATGGAGGATCCGATGGGATTGGGGTGGGAAATGGGATGGAGATCCCAAATTTGGGTCTGAATGTGCTGGGAAATGAGCCTGGAGCTTGGAATGTTGAGGTGGAAGCATTGTGAGGTTGAATATGGGCAAGGAATTGGATTTGGGTTGGGATAATCCCAATCCCCATCCCAATCCCAGCCTGGAGAAAGTTTCCAGTGGAGGAGCCAATGGGATTGGAGTGAAAAATGGGATGGAGATCCTAAATTTGGGTCAGAATGTGCTGGAAAATGAGCCTGGAGCTTGGAATGTTGAGGTGGGAAAATCATGAGGTTGAATATGGGCAAGGAATTGGAATTGGGTTGGGATAATCCCAATCCCAATCCCATGCTGGAGGAAGTTTCCAGTGGAGGATCCGATGGGTTTGGGATGGAAAATGGGATGGAGATCCCAAATTTGGGTCTGAATGTGCTGGGAAATGAGCCTGGAGCTTGGAATGTTGAGGTGGGAAAATCATGAGGTTGAATATGGGCAAGGAATTGGATTTGGGTTGGGATAATCGCAAGGCCAGGCTGGAGGAAGATTCTGGTGGAGGATCCAATGGGATTGCGGTGGGAAATGGGATGAAGATCCCAAATTTGGGTCTAAATATCTTGGAAAATGAGCCTGGAGCTTGGAATGTTGAGGTGGGAGCATCGTGAGGTTGAACGAGGGCAAGAAATTGGATTTGGGTTGGGATAATCCCAATCCCAATCCCACTCCCAGGCTGGAGGAAGTTTCCAGTGGAGGAACCAGTGGGATTGGAGTGAAAAATGGGATGGAGATCCCAAATTTGGGTCTGAATGTGCTGGGAAATGAGCCTGGAGCTTGGAATGTTGAGGTGGGAGCATTGTGAGGTTGAATAAGGGCAAGGAATTGGATTTGGGTTGGGATAATCCCAATCCCAAACACAGGCTGTGGGAAGTTTCCAGGGGAGGATCCGATGGGATTGTGGTAGGAAATGGGATGGAGATCCCAAATTTGGATGGAAGTATCCCAGAAAATGAGCCTGGATCTTGGAAGCGTGGATCTGGTGAGGGATTGAGGCTGAGGTGGGATCAAGATGGGATTGAGATGGGAACACCACGAGGTTGGGACAATCCCAATCCCAGGCACAGGCTGGAAGGGGATGGGATGGAGCATCCCTGAGGAGAACACTTGGAGGTGTGGGGTGAGGAGATGCTCCATGGGATCCATCTCCATGGCTCCATATGGACCTGGATTACCTGGAACGGATCCGGAGGAGCCCATGGAGAAGCTCCATGAGGGTGGTGGGACCCAGGAATGGGATGGATGGAGCTCCATTTCCAGCAGCCATTGCCTGGCTCTTGGAGCACCCTTTGGTCCCTTCCATCCCAACATTCCATGATCCCATCTCCAACCCCATCCCACATCCACAGTCCGACAATTCCTGGCCAGCGGCATCAACCCCGACCTGTGCAACGAGGACGGCCTCACCGCTCTGCACCAGGTACCACATCCTTCCCAACCCAAATCCCATGGGGTTTATCCCATGGTTTTCCATGTTATCCCATGCTTTTCCCTCTAAGAGCTGCATTGATGACTGCGGGGCCGTGGTGACCGCGTTGGTGGACGCCGGTGCCGACGTCAACGCCGTCGATAGCGAGCTCTGGACCCCTCTTCATGCAGCAGCGACCTGCGGCCACCTGGGCCTGGTGCAGCTCCTGATCCAACGGTAACACCGGGATATGGGAATGGGAACGGGGGTTTGAGGCCGCTGCGGATCCCGATCCCATGCTTTGATCCCTAAATCCCAGCGGAGCCGATCTGCTGGCGCTCAACTCCGATGGGAACATGCCCTACGACCTATGCGAGGACGAGGCGACGTTGGATTGCTTGGAGAGCGCCATGGCGGCGCAGGGTGAGCATCACCACCATGGATCCGTTGGGATCCATTGGGATCCATTGGGATCTATGGGTTGTCCTCTCCTTGGTGTTCCCTTAGGGATCACACAGGAGAAGATCGAGGAGGCTCGCGGCGCTCCGGAACGCGGGATGCTGGCGGAGATCCGGCGCCTCCTGGATGCTGGAGAGGACCTGGATGCTCCACGGGGCCATGGGGCCACCTTGGTAGGGAATTGGGAATGGGATAGGATTGGGGTGAGGGGGGGGATGGCCTCATTCCCAACTGGATCCTCCCCATTCCCAACAGCTCCATGTGGCCGCGGCCAATGGGTACGTGGAGGCGGCGGAGCTGCTGCTGGAGCATCGCGCCGGGATCGCCGTCCGGGATCGGGATGGATGGGAGCCACTGCACGCTGCTGCCTTCTGGGGACAGGTAGGGTGGCATTCTGCATGGATTCGGCCTCATTCCCACCCCGTTCGGGGCAAAATGGGGCCAAAATTGGCAATTTTCACCAATTGTGCTCAATTCTAGGCGAAATTCTCAATTTTCGGCAGGATTTTGCTCAATTCTAGGCGAAATTCTCGATTTTCGGCAGGGTTTTGCTCAATTTTAGGCAAAATTTGCCCATTTTCAGGGAAATCCTGCCCAATTTGACTCAATTTTAAGGAAAATTCCTGATTTTCAGGAAAACCCTGCCTCATCTTGCTCCAGTTTAGGTAAAATTATAATTTTCAGCCTGGTTTGGCTCAATTTTAGGCAGAATTCCCAATTTTCAATCTGATTTTGCTAAATTTTAGGCAAAAATTCCCAGTTTTCAGGCAAATCCTTTCCAATTTTGCTCAATTTTCAGCAAAATTCCCAATTTTCAGGAAAACCCTGTGTGATCTTGCTCCAGTTTAGGCAAAATTCTAATTCTCAGCCTGGTTTGGCTCAATTTTAGGCAGAATTCCCCATTTTCAACCTCATTTTGCTCAATTTTAGGCAAAAATTCACAAATTTCAGGCAAATTCTTTCCAATTTTACTCAATATTCAGCAAAATTCCCAGTTTTCAGGAAAACCCTGCCTGATATTGATCAAGTTGAGGCAAAATTCTAATTTTCAGCCTGGTTTGGCTCAATTTTAGGCAGAATTCCCCATTTTCAATCATGTTTTGCTCAATTTTAGGCAAAAAATCCCAATTCTCAGGAAAATCCTGCTCAATTTTGCTCAATTCCTTGGCAAAATTCTCAATTTTCAACCCTGTTTTGTTCAGGTTTAGGCAAAATTCTAAAGCTCAGGCAAATCCTGCCCGATTTTGCTCAATTTTAAGGAAAATTCCCCATTTTCAGGAAAACCCTGCCTGATTTTGCCCAATTTTGGGTAAAATCACTTGATTTTCAGGCAAATCCTGCCCAATTCTGTCCAATTTTGCTCCATTTTGGTGAAAATTGCCTAGTTTTCAAGCTGATTCTGCCCAACCATGCATTATTTTGGTTGAAATAATCCAATTTTTAGGTAAATCTTGCCTGATTTTAGCCAATTTTGCCCCAAATTGACTGATTTCCAGGCAAATCATGCTGATTCCACTCAATTTTGCCCAATTTTGGTCAAAATTACCACATTTCCAGTGAAACCCTGCCCGATTCTGCTGGATTTGGGGCAAAACCGTTCAATTTTCAGGCAAACCCAGCCTCATTTTGTGTCATTTTGGGGGAAATTCCCAACTTTTCAGGCTACTTCTGCCTGATCCTGCCCAATTTGGTGCAAATTTGCCCAATTTTCCAGCAAACTGCCCAATTCTTCCCAATTTTTTGCTAAATCTCCCTATTTTCAGGCAAACCTGCCTCGTTCTTCCTGATTTGGCCCAAATTTGCTCAAAAATTCCCAATTTTCAGGCAATCCCTGACCCATTCTTCCTGGTTTTGCTTGTTTTGGGGTAAAATTGCCCAATTCTGCCCACTTTTGCTCCGTTTTGAGGCAAACCCTGCCCAATTTTGCCTAATTTTGGGGAAAACCGTGCAGTTTTTAGTTAAACTCTGCCTGATTCTGCCTGATTTTGAGTCAAATCCCTCGATTTTCAGGCAAACCCTGTCTGATTCTGTGGGATTTTGGACAAAACCACTGAATTTTCCACAATTCCCAGTTCTGCAGGGTTTTTCCCAATTTTGGGCAAAATTCACCAAATTTCAGGCAAAATTCACCAAATTTCAGGCAAACCCTTCCCGATTTTCCCAATTTCATCTGATTTTAGTCAGAGTTTCCCCATTTTCAGTAAAACCCTGCCTGCGTCTGTCGGATTTGGGGCAAAATTGCCCAATTGCCCAATTCTGCCCAATTTTGCTCAATTTTGAGCAAATTTTCAGCAAATTTGATCAATTTTGAGCAAAATTCCCCAGTTCTCAGGCAAACCCTGTCTGGTTTTCCCCATTTTGCCCATTTTCTCCCCAATTTCCGCCCATTTTCCCCCATTTCCTTCCATTTCCCCCCATTTCTTCTCATTCTTGCCCATTTACCCCCCATTTTCCCCAATTTTTCCCCAATTTCCTTCCATTTCCCACATTTTCCCCTCATTTTCTCTATTTTTTCCCCATTTCCTCCTGATTTTCTCATATTTTCCCCGATTCCCCCCTTTCCTCACTTTCGCCCAGTTTTCCCCCAATTTTCCCCCATTTTCCCACATTTTTCCCCCTTTTCCCCATTTTCACCCATTCCCCCTCATTTCCCCCCATTTTCCCCAATTTTCCCCCATTTTTCCTAACTTTCCCACACTTTTGCCCCTTTTCCCCAGTTTCACCCATTGCCCCTCATTGCCCCTCATTACCCCCCATTTTCCCCTATTTTTTCCCAATTTTCCCCCATTTTCCCTAGTTTTCCCACAACTTCCCCCATTTTTCAGGCAGTTTTCCCATTTCCCCCCCGTTTTCCCTGCAATTTTCCCATTTTCCCCCCATTTTCCCCCATTTCCTGCAGCTGCCTCTGCTGGAGCTCTTGGTTGCTCATGGAGCCGACCTCAATTCCAAGTCGGAGCTGGATGAGACCCCCCTGGGTGAGTCCTGACCTTTGTGTCCATCCCTATTCCCATCCCTTTGTGTCTCCATCCCTATTCCCACCCTTTGTGTCTCCATCCCTGTTCCCATCCCTTTGTGTCTCCATCCCTATTCCCATCCCTTTGTGTCTCCATCCCTATTCCCATCCCTTTGTGTCCCCATCCCTATTCCCATCCCTTTGTGTCTCCATCCCTATTCCCATCCCTTTGTGCCTCCATCCCTATTCCCATCCCTTTGTGTCTCCATCCCTATTCCCACCCTTTGTGTCTCCATCCCTATTCCCACCCTTTGTGTCTCCATCCCTATTCCCACCCCTTTGTGTCTCCATCCCTATTCCCATCCCTTTGTGTCTCCATCCCTATTCCCACCCTTTGTGTCTCCATCCCTATTCCCATCCCTTTGTGTCTCCATCCCTATTCCCACCCTTTGTGTCTCCATCCCTATTCCCATCCCTTTGTGTCTCCATCCCTATTCCCATCCCTTTGTGTCTCCATCCCTATTCCCACCCTTTGTGTCTCCATCCCTATTCCCACCCTTTGTGTCTCCATCCCTATTCCCACCCTTTGTGTCTCCATCCCTATTCCCATCCCTTTGTGTCTCCATCCCTATTCCCACCCTTTGTGTCTCCATCCCTATTCCCACCCTTTGTGTCTCCATCCCTATTCCCACCCTTTGTGTCTCCATCCCTATTCCCACCCTTTGTGTCTCCATCCCTATTCCCATCCTTGTGCTCCATCCCTATTCCCCCTTTGTGTCCCATTCCCACCCTTTGTGTCTCCATCCCTATTCCCATCCCTTTGTGCCTCCATCCCTATTCCCACCCTTTGTGTCTCCATCCCTATTCCCACCCTTTGTGTCTCCATCCCTATTCCCATCCCTTTGTGTCTCCATCCCTATTCCCACCCTTTGTGCCTCCATCCCTATTCCCACCCTTTGTGTCTCCATCCCTATTCCCACCCTTTGTGTCTCCATCCCTATTCCCACCCTTTGTGTCTCCATCCCTATTCCCACCCTTTGTGTCTCCATCCCTATTCCCATCCCTTTGTGTCCATCCCTATTCCCACCCTTTGTGTCTCCATCCCTATTCCCACCCTTTGTGTCTCCATCCCTATTCCCACCCTTTGTGTCTCCATCCCTATTCCCATCCCTTTGTGTCTCCATCCCTATTCCCACCCTTTGTGTCTCCATCCCTATTCCCATCCCTTTGTGTCCATCCCTATTCCCACCCTTTGTGTCTCCATCCCTATTCCCATCCCTTTGTGTCTCCATCCCTATTCCCACCCTTTGTGTCTCCATCCCTATTCCCACCCTTTGTGTCTCCATCCCTATTCCCATCCCTTTGTGTCTCCATCCCTATTCCCACCCTTTGTGTCTCCATCCCTATTCCCACCCTTTGTGTCTCCATCCCTATTCCCACCCTTTGTGTCTCCATCCCTATTCCCATCCCTTTGTGTCTCCATCCCTATTCCCACCCTTTGTGTCTCCATCCCTATTCCCACCCTTTGTGTCCCCATCCCTATTCCCATCCCTTTGTGCCTCCATCCCTATTCCCATCCCTTTGTGTCTCCATCCCTATTCCCACCCTTTGTGCCTCCATCCCTCATTCCCAATCCCATTCCCGGTATTCCCAATCCCATTCCCGGTATTCCCGCTGCCTCCAGACGTCTGTGCCGATGAGCGCACCCGCTCCAAGCTCCTGGAGCTGAAGCACAAGCGTGCTGCAGTCCTGAAATCCCAGGAAAAGCACAAATCCCTGCTCCAGCGCCGCGCTTCCAGCGCCGGGAGCCGCGGGTGAGGCTGGGAATGGGGCCGGGATCCATGGGATGGGGATGGGAAGGAGCTGGGAATGCCACGGAGCAGCTAAAGGGGGATGCAGGGAATGTGGAGAGGGGTTGGGATAAGGGATGGGAAGGGGGAGTTTGGGTTCTGATGGGAAGGGATGGATGGGAGCTTGGGGTGTTGGGATGAGGGTGGTGGGGACATGGGAATGGGTTGAGTGGGAATGGTCTGGATGCTCCAGTGTGCGTGGATGGGGCTTGGAGCATCCTGGTCCATTGGGATGTATCCCTATGGAATGGGATGAGTCTCTGGGGCTTGGAGCATCCTGGTCCATTGGGCTGTATCCCTATGGATTGGGATGCATCTCTGGGGCCTGGAGCATCCTGGTCCATTGGGATGTATCCCTATGGAATGGGATGCACCTCTGGGGCCTGGAGCATCCTGGTCCATTGGGATGTATCCCTATGGAATGGGATGCACCTCTGGGGCTTGGAGCATCCTGGTCCATTGGGCTGTATCCCTATGGATTGGGATTGAGCTTCTGGGGCTTGGAGCATCCTGGTCCTTTGGGATGTATCCCCATGGAATGGGATGTGTCTCTGGTGGCTGGCGCATCCCGATCCATTGGGATGTATCCCTATGGATTGGGTTGTGTCTCTGGGGCTTGGAGCATCCTGGTCCCTGGGGCTGTATCCCTATGGGTTGGGATTGAGCCTCAGTGGCCTGGAGCATCCTGGTCCATTGGGATGTATCGCTATGGGTTGGGATTGAGCTTCTGGCCTTGGAGCATCCTGGTCCCTGGGGTTATATCCCTATGGAACGGGATTGAGCCTCAGGGGCTTGGAGCATCCTGGTCCCTTGTTCTGTATCCCTGTGGATTGGGTTGTGTGTCTGGGGCTTGGAGCATCCTGGTCCATTGGGATCTATCCCTATGGAATGGGATGCGTCTCTGGTGCCTGGAGCATCCTGGTCCATTGGGCTGTATCCCTATGGGTTGGGATTGAGTTTCTGGGCTTGGAGCATCTTGGTCCCTGGGGTTATATCCCTATGGAATGGGATTGAGCCTCAGTGGCCTGGAGCATCGTGGTCCATTGGGATGTGTCCCTATGGATTGGGTTGAATCTATGGGGTTGGAGCATCCTGGTCCCTGGTTCTGTATCCCTATGGAATGGGATGCGTCTCCGCTGCCTGGAGCATCCTGGTCCCTGGGGTTATATCCCTATGGAATGGGATGCGTCTCTGGTGCCTGGAGCATCCTGGTCCATTGGGCTGTATCCCTATGGGTTGGGATTGAGTTTCTGGGCTTGGAGCATCTTGGTCCCTGGGGTTATATCCCTATGGAATGGGATTGAGCCTCAGTGGCCTGGAGCATCGTGGTCCATTGGGATGTGTCCCTATGGATTGGGTTGAATCTATGGGGTTGGAGCATCCTGGTCCCTGGTTCCGTATCCCTATGGAATGGGATGTGTCTCTGGTGCCTGGAGCATCCTGGTCCATGGGGATGTATCCCTATGGAATGGGATGTGTCTCTGGTGCCTGGAGCATCCTGGTCCATTGGGCTGTATCCCTATGGAATGGGATTGAGCCTCAGTGGCCTGGAGCATCCTGGTCCTTTGGGGTGTATCCCTATGGAATGGGATGTATCTGTGGTGCCTGGAGCATCCTGGTCCATTGGGATGTGTCCCTATGGATTGGGTTGAATCTATGGGGTTGGAGCATCCTGGTTCCTGGTTCTGTATCCCTATGGAATGGGATGTATCTGTAGTGCCTGGAGCATCCTGGTCCATTGGGATGTATCCCTATGGAATGGCATTGAGCCTCAGTGGCCTGGAGCATCCTGGTCCTTTGGGATGTATCCCTATGGAATGGGATGTATCTGTGGTGCCTGGAGCATCCCGGTCCATTGGGATCTATCCCTATGGAATGGGATTGAGCCTCAGTGGCCTGGAGCATCCTGGTCCCTTGGGATCTATCCCTATGGAATGGGATTGAGCCTCAGTGGCCTGGAGCATCCTGGTCCCTTGGGATCTATCCCCATGGATCGGGATCGAGTTCCCGGCCCCGGAGCCCCCCCCCCGCCCCATTCCTCCCCCCATGGCTCCGGCTCCGTCTCCACCCCGTGCCCGGTGTTCCAGGAGGGTCGTGCTCCGCGCCAGCCTCTCGGAGCGCAGCAGCCGCTACTGGCGCGAGCACCAGCGCGAGGCCCTGGTGTGGGAGCGGCGCCACCAGGAGCCCCAGGTGATTCCCAATGGGAGCGGGCTGGGAGCAATGGGAGCGCTCCCGGCGTTCCCAACCCCTCCCCTGCCCCCCCTCTGTGCTTGGGCCCTGTAGAATCCAATGGGATCGGAGCCGGAGCAGCCCAATGGGGCCCTCAACCCCCCCCACACCTTGGCCGACCTCAAGCGGCTGCGGGCGGCTTCTAAGGGGCAGCGGCTGGAGCGGGAGCATCGGGATCGGGAGCATCGGGATCAAGATCAGGATTGGGATCGAGATCGGGATCATCGGGATCGGGATCGAGATCGGGATTGGGATCATCAGGATCATCGGGATCATCAGGATCGGGATCAGTGGGATCATCAGGATCGGGATCAGGATCGCAATCAGGATCACCGGGATCGCGATCGGGATCATCAGGATCTAGATTGGGATGATCGGGATCGAGATCATCAGGATCGAGGTCATCGGGATCAGGATTGGGATCATCGGGATCCAGTTCGGGATCATCAGGATCCAGTTCGGGATCATCGGGATCGAGATCGGGATCATTTGGATCAAGATCGGGATCATCAGGATCGAGATTATTGGGATCGAGATCATCGGGATCGAGATCGGGATCATCGGGATCAGGATCATCGGGATCATTGGGATCCGGAGCCGCCGCTCCTGAAGCTGACGGCGCCCTTGGAGGAGGCTCCGGGTGGGAAGCGCCGGTGCTGCCGGGTGATGTGAGAGCAGCAGGGGTGGGACCAGGGAGCCTTCGGGATCCTTTGGGATCTTCGGGATCTTCAGGATCCTTGGGATCTTTGGGACCTTTGGGATCTTTTGGAGGTTCAGAATCTTCGGGATCTTTGGGATCTTTGGGATCCTTCGGGATCTTCGGGGTCCTTTGGGATCCTTTGGGACCTTTGGAATCTTTTGGAGGTTCGGGATCTTCGGGATCTTTGGGATCTTTCGGGATCTTCGGGGTCCTTTGGGTCTTTGGGACCTTTGGAATCTTTTGGCTCTTCGGGACCTTCGGGATCCTTGGGATCTTCGGGATCTTTGGGACATTTTGGATCTTTTGGAGCTTCGGGATCCTTTGGATCCTTTGGGATTTTCGGGATCTTTGGGGCCTTTGGGATCTTCAGGATTTGGACGTTTTTCTTCCCAAATATTCCTGGTTTTTGGTGGTTTTTCTTGCCCTGAAGGTTCTTGGATGGGGGGGCAGCCCCATAACGAGGGGGTGTGTGGGGCAGCCCCATAGCAATGGGTGGCTTCGGGGCAGCCCCATAGTGAGGGTGGGTTGTGGGGCAGCCCCATGGCAATGGGGAGCTGTGGGGCAGCCCCATAGTGAGGGGTGGTTATGGGGCAACCCCATAGCAATGGGTGGTTTCAGGGCAGCCCCATAGTGAGGGTGGGTTGTGGGGCAGCCCCATGGCAATGGGGAGCTGTGGGGCAGCCCCATGGCAATGGGGAGCTGTGGGACAGCCCCATGGCAGTGGGTGGTTGTGGGGCAGCCCCATAGCAATGGGTGGTTGTGGGGCAGCCCCATGGCAATGGGGAGCTGTGGGGCAGCCACAGATGGGGGCATCTGTGAGGCAGCCCCATAGCCATGGGTGTCTATGGGGCACCCACTGGGGGGGGTGTTGGCTGTAGGGTGCCCCATAGCAAAGTATATCTGTGGGGCACCCATGGGAGGGATCTATGGGAGGGATCTATGGGGCACTTACTGGGGATGTCCTATGGGGCATCCTATAGCAAGAGGTCACTGTGGGGCACCCCATAGCAATGATTCTATGGGGCATCAATGGAGGGGGAATCTATGGGGCACCCCATAGTGGGGCAGCCACACTGCAGGGGGTCTATGGGGCAGCCATGGGGGTCACAAAGCACATCTATGGGGCACCCCATAGCAAGGCGCATTATGGGGCACCCCATAGCAAGAGGAAAGGGTCTCTGTGGGCACCCATGGCTGGTGCCTATGGGGCGCCCCATAGCAATGAGCTGCTGTGGGGCGCCCACACAGTCCCTATGGGGCACCCATGTTGGTCCCTATGGGGCGCCCCATGGCCAGGCCCATCTATGGGGCACGGGGGGTGGGGTGTGTTCCCATTCCCTCCCCCCCCACCTCCATAGGGCGCTATGGGGCAGCAGCAGCACCCCCCTGCCTATTGGGTGCTGGTGAAGGTCAGAGGCCACCCCAGCCCCATAGCTCCTCCTCCTGCCCCATAGCACCCATAGCAGCCACAGCACGGAGGTGAGGCGCTGGGGAGGGTTATGGGGCTCTGCCCCATAGCGCTATGGGGCAGGGAGGGGGGGTGTGGTGGTGGTGGCTGTGTGGGGCTGATAAGGGGGAACGGGTGCCCCACAGTGCACCCTGGGGGGGAATGTGTGGGGCTGGGCCCCATAGAAGGGGGGGGAGGAGCACATGGGAAGGGGTTGATGTGGGGTGCCCCACATGTGGGGGTTGGAGCAACCATGGGGGGTGTTGTCTATGGGGTGCCCCATGGCAATGGCTGGCTGTGGGGCACCCATGGGGGTGTCTATGGGCCCCCCACATTGGTCTCTATGGGGTGCCCCATAGCAAGGCTGTGTCTATGGGCCCCCCACATTGGTCTCTATGGGGTGCCCCATAGCAACCCCCTCCCTGGCCCTTGTGGTGCCACCGCCCCCCCCCCTTCAACACCGCAGCCAATCAGCTTCGGGTGGGCGGGGCCAGCGGCAGCCGCTCCGCTCCCTGATTGGCCGGCAGGGGGCGCGCGGAGGAGCCGTTAGGGCCATCGGGGGTCGCAGGAGGACAGTGGGGGGGCCATGGAGCCGCGCGGGTCAGTGGGGCGCTATGGGAAGCTATGGGGCGCTATGGGGCGCTATGGGGTGCTATGGGGTCACTATGGGGCGCTATGGGGTCACTATGGGGAGCTATGGGGTCAGTATGGGGAGCTATGGAGTCACTATGGGGAGCTATGGGGTCACTATGGGGAGCTATGGGGCGCTATGGGGTGCTATGGGGTCACTATGGGGCGCTATGGGGTCACTATGGGGAGCTATGGGGTCAGTATGGGGAGCTATGGAGTCACTATGGGGAGCTATGGGGTCACTGGGGTGCTATGGAGTCACTATGGGGAGCTATGGAGTCACTATGGGGAGCTATGGGGTCACTGGGGAGCTATGGAGTCACTATGGGGAGCTATGGAGTCACTATGGGGAGCTGTGGGGTCACTATGGGGAGCTATGGAGTCACAATGGGGAGCTATGGGGTCACTATGGGGAGCTATGGAGTCACAATGGGGAGCTATGGAGTCACTATAGGGAGCTATGGGGTCACCTTGGGGAGGTATGGAGTCACTATGGGGAGCTATGGGGTCACTATGGGGAGCTATGGGGTCACTATGGGGAGCTATGGAGTTACTATAGGGAGCTATTGGGTCACTATGGGGAGCTATGGGGTCACTATGGGGAGCTATGGGGTCACTATGGGGACCTATGGGGTCACTATAGGGCGCTGTGGAGCGCTAATGACCACCATGGGGCGCTGTGGGTCTCTCTATAGCTCTGTAGGGCCTTTGGTGGTCGCTATGGGGCGCTGTTGGGCTGTGGAGAGCGCTGTGGGGCGCTATGGGGCCCGGGGGGGGCTCTGTGGGCCGCCGTGGGGGGTGCTATGTGGCACTGTGGGGAGGGGTCACTATGGGGCCCCATGGATTGCTATGGGGTGCTATGGGGCGCTGCATTGTGCTTTGGGGCTCCCCTGTGTCCCCCCCATTCCCCCCATTAATGTCGCCCCCCCCCATGGCTTTGTCCCCGTGGGTCCCAGCCCTACGTGTCCCCCCCGTGGGTCACCCCATAGCCCCGAACCCAGCCCCATGGCCCTGTGTTCTGGCTCCGTATCCCTGTATCCCAATCCCATATCCCCATATCCCATATCCCCCCCCGTCCCATATCCCGATATCCCCATATCCTCATGCTCCCTATCCCCATGTCCCGTATCCCAATATCCCACTATCCCAATGCCATAGCCTCATGTCTCTCTCTCCCATATCCCAATCCCATATCCCTCTATCCCATATCCGGGTACCCCATGTCCCATATCCTGATATCCCATATCCCGATATTCTGATATCCCATATCCTCATATATCCTGATATCCCTATATCCCCATATCTCATATCCCTGTATTCCATATCCCAGTGTCCCTATATCCCCATATCCCAATATCCCATGTCCAGATATCCTGGTATCCTATATCCCGGTATCCCTATATCCCCGTATCCCGATATCCCATGTCCCATATCCCGATATCCCATATCCTGATCCTGGTATATCCCGGCATCCCATATCCCGATATATCCCGATGTATCTCGGTATCCTATATCTTGATATATCCCGATATATCCTGATTCCTGATATGTCCTGATATACCCTAATATATCCCAGTATCCCATATCCCGATATATCCCGGTATCCAAAATCCGGATATATCCTGGTATCCCATATCCTGGTGTATCCTGATATATCCTGATATACCCCAATATATCCTGATATCCCATATCCCGATATACCCCAGTATATCCTGGTATCTCATATCCCGATATATCTCGGTATATCCTGATATACCCCGATATACCCCAATATATCCTGGTATCCCATATCCTGATATACCCCAATATATCCCGGTATCCCATATCCTGGTATACCCCGATATACCCCAATATACCCCAATATATCCTGGTATCCTATATCCCGAGATATGCTGATATACCTCGGTATACCCCAATATATCCCGGTATCCCATATCCCGATGTATCTCGATATACCCCGACATACCCCAATATATCCCAGTATCCCATATCCTGATATATCCCGATATACCCCGACATACCCCAATATATCCTGGTATCCCATATCCCAATATATCCCGATATACCCCTACTTACCCCACTATATCCCGGAATCCCATATCCCAATATATCCCAATATACCCCGACTTACCCCACTATATCCCGGTATCCCATATCCCGATATATCCTGATATATCCCGATATATCCCTATATACCCCACTATATCCCGGTATCCCATATCCCAATATATCCCGATATATCCCGATATATCCCTATATACCCCACTATATCCCGGTATCCCATATCCCGATATATCCCTATATACCCTACTATAGCCCGGTATCCCATATCCCGATATATCCCGATATATCCCTATATATCCCTATATACCCCACTATATCCCGGTATCCCATATCCCGATATATCCCTATATACCCCACTATATCCCGGTATCCCATATCCCGATATATCCCTATATACCCCACTATATCCCGGTATCCCATATCCCGATATCTCCCGATACAATCCCCCGCTCCCCTCCCCCCCGTGTCCCCGTGTCCCGCTCCCTGTGACCTCGGCGCTGCCGCCCGGGGCGGAGCCGTTCCCCGCTCCCCGCTCCCCGCTCCCGGTGCCCGCTCCCGGGTCAGTCCCGGCGCGGATGCGCGCGCTGAGGGCGCTGCGGTCCCGCAGGGCCATGGAGGGACCGGGACCGGGATCGGGACCGGGACCGGGACCGGGATCGGGATCGGGACCGGGACCGGGACCGGGACCGGGATCGGGATCGGGATCGGGATCGGGACCGGGATCGGGATCGGGATCGGGACCGGGACCGGGACCGCGATCGGGATCGGGACCGGGTCCGGGATCGGGATCGGGATCGGGATCGGGATCGGGATCGGGATCGGGCTCGGGGCCCCGTCGGGAGCCGGTGCTGACCCCCAGCTCCATGAACGCCGCCATCCGGAGGGTGCAGTACGCGGTGCGCGGCCCCATCGTGACCAGAGCGATGGAGCTGGAGAGGGAACTGCAGCAGGTACCGGGAACGGGACCGGGAACGGGAATGGGAACGGGATAGGGAATGGGACAGGGAACGGGACCGGGAATGGGCAGGGAGAGAGCAGGGAATGGAGCGGGAGAGGGCAGGGAGTGAGCAGGGAACGGACCGGGAATGGACCGGGAACGGGCGGGGAATGGACCGGGAGTGAGCAGGGAGAGAGCCGGGAACCGACCGAGAATGAGCAGGGAGTGAGTAGGGAATGGACCGGGAATGGACTGGGAATGGACCGGGAGAGAGCAGGGAATGGACAGGGAAAGGACCGGGAATGGACCGGGAGTGAGCAGGGAGAGAGCCGGGAATGGACCGGGAAGGGACCGGGAGTGAGCAGGGAATGGGGCAGGAGAGAGCCGGGAATGGACTGGGAATGGACTGGGATTGAGCAGGGAGAGAGCCGGGAACCGACCGGGAATGAGCAGGGAGTGAGTAGGGA